>NW_021131026.1:0-1642 GCF_004193835.3 Ostrinia furnacalis
CTATAAGTAGTTACAACCATAGCTGGGCATTAACTCGTTAATCTTTTAATCGTCAATTAACGAAGTTAACATTTCTATTAACGGATTAACTTTTAAGTTAACTTTAAAAAATGTTAACGGACTCGTTAACTTCCGTTAATCCAGTAAGTACTATCGGGGACTCGGACGCCTTGACACCTTAAGGGCCTAAATTGTTTGCACACACACGCTCGATTAAGCTACGCCCCCATTCATTCATGTTTCGGGTCTAAGCAGCGTTGGCGCACCACTGTAGATGTTTGCCCTAGCAAACCAAGCGCTATGTAAAGCGTTTAGGATTGAGTATTGCTTAGCTTACCCGCATCCGTAGCGCTCGTTTGGCAACGTCGCATTTTAGTAAATTTGAAACCCAATAAAGAATCGCTACAAAATATTATATGGGGCTTCGTGTAAAAATTGAACTAGCGATTGCCCGCTCGGGTCACAAAATTGCTATCGCACATTCCGAGGTAACTGTGCAATTTCCTGAGAAAAAAGTAGCCCTTTCTATAATTATTGTTGATATTAAGATTGTAAATCTCATGATATTAGTTTAGCTAGTTAAGGCGAGAAATGCAAAATCATACAGTCACTTTCGAATTTTACTTGTTTAATAGGTATTTTACATATTAAAGCGCAAAATTATAAAATCAGTGCGTGGCGAGGGAATGACGCTAAAAACTGTAGACTCTTTTTCAACTAAAGAAAATCAAATTATTGTTTATTGAAACCGCAAAATATTAATAGAATTTGGTGTAATATACATTTAAATAGATTATTCGTTAATTAAAACAAAGGATAAAGTTGATGTTTTTATAAATGTGGGTCCCAAAACACAAACTTTTGGAGTACGGACATGCCTAGGGAATGACGTTTTGGGTCATTCAAAAGGAATTTAAGATGTTTTAAAAATAGTTTCAAAAAATATAAATGGGTGATGAATAAAGCACATTGCGAGCTGTTATTTAACAATTTTGGAATAAAATATTAACAAATATTTCATGTGAAATGTGGCGCGGACTAAGAGTTGACATATTTTTGTGGAATGACCCATATAGAACTGTGAAACAAATGAGAATGCTTAATACAAAATCAATTAGAACATGATTATATCTAAGTACGTCTCTACAATGACCCAAATAGGTACTTAACTTTTTAATAGATCGAAGTAAGTTTGGCGCTTTACACCCTAAGCATAATTCGATAGTTATTAATTTTAAGCCTCGGCCTTTACGTCAAAGTTCTTCCTAATTAGTAGGTACCACTTAAGAGCTATTACCTGACAGGTGAAAAGTTGTTATTTCGCACTATAATGTCGGCGCCAGGCGTTGCATTGGACTAGTAATATTTTTATTTTATTTTATTGTGCTCTACATAACCTGTAAATGTCATATCTACTCACATCTCAGGGGTTCAGTAGTGAAAGCTCTAGATTTTGGGCCTTAGTTTCGATTCTAGGGTCAAAAAAATTTCGTTGTAAATTCATCCATTATGTCAATCAGTTTCTTGAAAACTAATAAAGTTTAATCTGACTTTATTAAAGTTTAATGCTTACTCCTATTTTAGTATATAATAAAAATAAAATTATATTAATAATATAGTTTTCGTAAGAAGAACTATTAGG
>NW_021131028.1:0-849 GCF_004193835.3 Ostrinia furnacalis
AGAAACGGCGGAAAATGTATCACTTTACACTTGATAGCGTGTGGTCAATTCAGTGTGGTGTAAAATGATTTATGTCCCATCACATCACTTTACACGAATGTAAAGTTGTCGTGCATGGTGATATAACTGTGTTTTTATTTAATTACGAAAAAACCACATGCTATATTTCCCAAACTGGCACACTGCTTAATTATATCTAACATTACCTTTCACCTAAAAAATATTTCACCAAGTTATCTCTAATAGCGATGAAGCAGGATTTTTTTTAACTTCAAATGCGATTTCCCAAAAATCACCATTTTCGACTTAACTCCCTTTTCACTGGGGGTACAGAAATAACAATCAACATTTAATTGCCAGAAGAACCTAATACTGACAATTGATTTGGGAAACAATAATTAACTTTCCCACTTACATTATGGCTAATATAACAGCTAATTATACTTGCCTTTTATTACTTACCCTTAATTATAACTCTTAAACATTGTACCACTAAGGAAGTAGCAGACGTAGTAGATAGCCTAGATACCAACACCAGTACTGGCGTAGACGGTATTAGCACAAAGTCAATAAAATGTATTAAGCATATTATAACCGCACCCTTAGCAGACTGCATAAATAAGTGTTTTGATCTTGGTATATTTCCTGACAATCTGAAGCTGGCTAAAGTGTCCCCTATTTATAAATCTGGTCCAAAAACTGATCCCGGAAATTACAGGCCAATTTCGGTCCTACCGGTACTATCCAAGGTTTTTGAAAAATTAATTTACTTTCGTTTGAATGAGTATTTGTGTGAAAAAAGGTTTCTCATAGACCAACAATACGGCTTTAGACCGAAATCAAATACGA
>NW_021131029.1:0-4576 GCF_004193835.3 Ostrinia furnacalis
GAACGACTAATTCATGTTTTCTAATTATTTTAGATTAGATTTGATGAAACCTAAAACATTGTGATTGAACATAATTAGTGCTTTCAGGTGATAGGTGCGGATGGGCAAATCGTATCTGAGAAAACTACGCCCGGCTACGCGTGTCCCGAGTGTGGGTCATGTTTTAACACTAAGGTTTGTGAGATTTGAATAATTTTACCGAAGTGACAGTTTTTGATTCGCGTCAGTAAACTGACAGATGAACTGTGCTGAGTGTCAGTTCAAATGTTATTTTACTGACAGATTGAAAACTATGGCTTTGAGCACATATGGGTTTATGGGGCTTTTAAAACGGTCATTTTTATCGCAAAATCTGGGGCTTTAGAAACGATTAATTAGTTTTTTAGCAATTCAAGTAAATACAAACATTTTGTTTGTTAGTTTTTTAATGCATTGGTGGTAGCTTATAGATTATATTTAGTTAGTGTTAGTCAAGTAAGTATACACTAAAGTTTATTTGCTCTATAGATATTAAGCGGAGTTTATTTGCTCTTGTACATAATAAAGATTTCTTGCACTTTAGTCCACAGTACATTAGACTACAATTTTTTGTTGAAACATTGCGTCTTTTTAATTATAAAACACAGTAACCAGTGGAATGTTTGATCATTTTGACGCAGGAACCGTTGTAATCACGCTCGTTCCCTCCAGGTGCCGCTGTCGTCGCGTGTAAATAAGCATTTTTTAACTCTTAGTGAAAACGAGCGTGATTGCAATAGTGTAATCACGCTCGTTTTCACTAGGAGGCGTCATAGTTGCGCGTATATTATGATCATTTTGACGTTATCGCCGTTGTAATCGCGCTCGTAATATTCAGGGGGCGTAGTGTGAGTACTTCAAACCCATTCGATGTCGACTGCGTAAAAAAGTGACATTAAATGTATGACGGATTGTACAGCGCCCCTAGCGGAAACTTTCAAGAACTAAAACCTTCATACATTTTTTAACGCAGTCGATATCGAATGCGTTTGACGTAAACTCGCACTACGCAGCAATGAGCATTGTTGTAATCGCGCTCGTTGTGTCCAAGATGCGCTGTCAGTGCATGCTGTAAATGAATGACTATTTATTTAGACACTAGCTTTCCGCCCGCGGCTTCGCCCGCGTGGAATTTTGTCTGTCACAGAAAAACTTTATCGCACGCGTCCCTGTTTCAAAAACCGGGATAAAAACTATCCTATGTTCTTTCCCGGGACTCAAACTATCTCTATGCCAAATTTCATCAAAATCGGTTGCGAGGTTTAAGCGGGAAAGCGTAACAGACAGACAGACAGACAGAGTTACTTTCGCATTTATAATATTAGTTGGGATTAGTTGGGATGAGCACTGTTGTAATCACGATCGTTCCATCCAGGAAGCGCTATCGCTTCACGTTTACTATTAAAGCCCGGTCTGTGAGCACGTAGAATTTTGTCCAATGACCCCAAGCTACCCATCCTTATCGCTCGCGCATAATTATATTGCGGTCGCGACTGTGCCGCGGGTGCCCGCAGTGAGTGTGCGAGCGCGACAGCAACATAATTACGCGCGAGCGATAAGGATGGGTAGCTTGGGGTCATTGGACAAAGTTCTACGTGCTCGCAGACCAGACTATAGGTACCATTGTAATCACGATCGTTCCACCCAGGAGGCGCTCTCGCTTCACGTGCGCTTGCACGCGGGCGACCGCACGTGCGTGACGGACCTGTGCGCGCTGACGGCCGCGCTTCAGCCCGGACTGGTCGCCGCGGCGCAGCAGGCTACGCAGAGTAAGCATTCATCACTGAATAGTATATTTTAATCATCATTTCCACTACGGACCGGAAGACGCTGTGAGTAACTCGGTGGACTCACGATCTAGTGAAGGTCGCGGGAAGCATGGCTAGAATTTATACTCCGACAAAGGCGTATTCAGCGGTTCCCAAACTTATTTTGTCTACTGCCCACTTTGAGATCAAATTCTTTTTTAGCGCCCCCATTTTTGTAGTCAAGAGTCGAGCTCAGTCGGTGTCTAAGAGTCCTCCTAGTAGATGACGCTTCCCAAGCCTCAACACAATGCCCCGATTTTTTCCGGGGTCTCTTACCGCCCCCCTTTAAGCCTGCAGCGCCCACAAGGGGGCGTTATCGCCCACTTTGGGAAAGACTGGCGTATATCCTTTGTCTGAGTAGTGTAGACATGACTACTTCGACACTACACTACTCATTCAAACAAAGAATATACGCCTTTGTCTGAGTAGTGTAGACATGAATTTACTCGTCACTACACTACTCAGACAAACGATATACGCCTTTGTCTAAGTAGTGTAGTGTCGAAGTAAAGTCATGTCGATATTCAGTAGTGTCGGAGTAACGTTATGTCGAAGTAACGTTTGTCGTAGTATAAATTTCCAGCCGGGAAGCATAAATGAATACGGGCAGTGTCGGACCGGTCGTTATGGAATTCCTAAAGCCGGGACCAGACATGTATCATTTTCCCGATCCGACGGGTAATAACCCGTCCACATAATATGCGATCATGATACGCGTCGACGATACGGATACGGTGATCGGATCGGGCAAATGATACATGTCTGGACCCGGCTTTAGCCAGTTGTGGACGTCGTTTTGGTTGAAACGAAACGAAACCATTATTTCAGCCTAAAGTCCACTGCTGGAGCAACGCAACGCATGTTAAGTAAAGGCGACAATAGCCCGGACGGTTAGTGTAGTGTAGTGTAAGGCCCGGTTTTTTGATTCGTAGTTAAAATAACCAATGGTCAAATTTGACAGATGTCAAATGACAAGTGGTTAAATATTAGAAAAAAATGTTTTTCGAACAATGGTTAGCTTGACTTTTAATACATTTTGTAAACTATTAGTTAACATTTTGTTAATATTTAACCATTAGTAGCAAAATTTAACAATTTGTTATTTTAACTACGAATCAAAAAACCGGGCCTTAGTGTTGATCACCGCGTCGTGCGCTGGACTATTGTGACTCACACTGTCCCACATCCTAGATTCTAATAAAAAAAATATACCAATTGAGATTAACCTACGGGAACTGAGAAAATTAAAGTGCTTTTATTGTTTCAGCTCAACCCATTCAAATAATATCTTCCAATCCCAGTAATGTTGTACATACGCAAGTAATAGCTACGGTAAGTTCTACACAACTATCTTCTCTCGTATGGCTTTGATAAGTAGTGTCTTAAGGTTCAGCCAAACCAACGCGATCACACGCGATCAGCCGACGTGCAGCGATGGTGATCAGACTTAAATGCATTGATCGCCATCGCTGTGATCGCGTTGGTTTGGCATGTTTTGGCATTCTCTGAACCTTTATGTCGGACTTCTTGGCGGGAATCTGAAGCGTCATGTTAGCGGTTTTGTTTTATTTCCTCAAATTCGTGTTTGGGCGACTATTAATGTGTAATAATGGTGGATTATTAACCATTAAGTGTTCGTGAACGTGAATGAGTGTGGACAAGTGAAGCAGAGCAGTGCATCGTGATTCTTCTGGTTCTCTCAAGTTGTCCATAGGAGGTCTCAGTGAAGCACCACAACTTTACTGAGACTCAAAGGGTGGGAAGGGGTATCATCTATCATCCTTCATTATATCATTACTTGATCTCATTTTGTAACTCGTATCACATAAATACTTGAAAATGGCACAAATCAAGTCGACCTCGACATGTATTGCCAACATCATCAAAAAAGAAGAAGAACCTTTATCTCATGAGTGGTCATTGATTTTGATTGTTTTTCCAGAATCACCACGTAGCCGCACCCCGGCCAAAGATTCACTTTTGCGTCGACTGCGGTAAAGGTTTCGCGGCTAAACACGGCTTATTAGCGCATCAGAGGAGGTAAGTTATTTCCTAGACCTTTTTAATGTCATAAAAATTTTAAAATTGACTAATTATTTTCCCATGTCTCCACTTTTAAAGTTATTACCTTTCGATTCTCTGATAGATATGGCGGGGCTTCTTGAGATTATCACATTTAGACTAGTCTATTATTGTTCTGCCGAACCATCTCGTTCCGGAATGTGTCTCTAAAGCACAAAATACACTGAGGCAGTTATGAATCCGAAACGCTCTCTGTCCTTGATTTTTTCGAGTTTTCCTCAATCTTATGCGTCTCTCAGGCCCGCTACCGGGCCGCTTACTGCCTCAGTGTTTTTTGTGCTTTAATAAGATTCCAAGCTTTGTCATTTCCATGGAAGTAGTTCGCTAAGTGACGTGTCACCATCATCATCATCTCAGCCATAGGACGTCCACTGCTGAACATAGGCCTCCCCCAATGCTTTCCATGTTGCCCGGTTGGTAGTGGCCTGCGTCCAGCGCCTTCCTGCTAGCTTTATGATGTCGNATCATCATCATCTCAGCCATAGGACGTCCACTGCTGAACATAGGCCTCCCCCAATGCTTTCCATGTTGCCCGGTTGGTAGTGGCCTGCGTCCAGCGCCTTCCTGCTAGCTTTATGATGTCGGTTCACTTTGTGGGTGGACGTTCCACGCTGCGTGATAAGATAAGTGACGTGTAAAGTCTGTTCGCCGAGAGTTGATAAAAAAAA
>NW_021131030.1:0-33963 GCF_004193835.3 Ostrinia furnacalis
GTTAGGGATTGATGGTGAATGAGTCCATTTATTTGTCGTCTAAAATCAACTATAATAGATCGTGACGCGCATACTAAACGGCACCAGTAACTAAGCTATCTAGGTGGGGTGTAAAGGCACCCCGGGGTATAACACACCCCAGAAAATCAAATCTTACTGCTCGGCAGCAGTCTCGCCGCCTCCCTCTCCCCAGAATCAACGGCCCCGTGTACGGTCGAGAAGTGGTTCGTTTCTGTCGCCTCTCCCGCGAACAGAACCCGCGGTCTTCCGGATGAGTCGCTCAAGGGGGCGGCTAAGTCTTTAAGTGACCCCTAATTTTAAGTGACCCCTATGAAAACAAAATTCCTGTTATGTGTTACCATAGGGGTCACTTAAAAAGGTATTTTTACCCTAGCTGGGTAGCACAAAATCAACCCAACTGGGGTCCATCAATAAGTGACCCCTATGAAAACAATCCTGTTATGTGTTACCTACCATAGGGGTCACTTAAAAATTAGGGATTGATGGTGAATGAGTCCATTTATTTGTCGTCTAAAATCAACTATAATAGATCGTGACGCGCATACTAAACGGCACCAGTAACTAAGCTATCTAGGTGGGGTGTAAAGGCACCCCGGGGTATAACACACCCCAGAAAATCAAATCTTACTGCTCGGCAGCAGTCTCGCCGCCTCCCTCCTCCCAGAACCAACGGCCCCGTGTACGGTCGAGAAGTGGTTCGTTTCTGTCGCCTCTCCCGCGAACAGAACCCGCGGCCTTCCGGATGAGTCGCTCAAGGGGGCGGCTAAGTCTTTAAGTGACCCCTATGGTAACAAATAACAGGAATTTCGTTTACATAGGGGTCACTTCAAAATTAGGGATTGTCATGCTCGTTTTCACCATCAATCCCTAATTTTTAAGTGACCCCTATGAAATCAAAATTCCTGTTATGTGTTACCTAACTACCATAGGGGTCACTTAAAAATTAGGGATTGATGGTGAAAACGGGCATGACAATCCCTAATTTTTAAGTGACCCCTATGAAAAAAAAAAATTCATGTGTTACCTACCATTTAGGGGTCACTTAAAATTAGGGATTGATGGTGAAAACGGGCATGACAATCCCTAATTTTTAAGTGACCCCTATGAAAACAAAATTCCTGTTATGTGTTACCTACCATAGGGGTCACTTAAAAATTAGGGATTGATGGTGAAAACGGGCATGACAATCCCTAATTTTTAAGTGACCCCTATGAAAACAAAATTCCTGTTATGTGTTACCTACCATAGGGGTCACTTAAAATCTAAAATCGTCGTCTAAAATCTCAATTTTCTCAATCGTCAATTTTTAAGTGACCCCTATGGTAACAAATAACAGGAATTTTGTTTACATGGGGGTCACTTAAAAATTAGGAATTGATGGTGAAAACGAGCATTAAGGTATTTTTTACCCCAGCTGGGTAGCACAAAATTAACCCAACTGGGGTCCATCAATAAGTGACCCCTATGAAAACAATCCTGTTATGTGTTACCTACCATAGGGGTCACTTAAAAAGTAGGGATTGATGGTGAATGAGTCCATTTATTTGTCGTCTAAAATCAACCATAATAGATCGTGACGCGCATACTAAACGGCACCAGTAACTAAGCAATCTAGGTGGGGTGTAAAGGCACCCCAGGGGTTAATAAATACCCCAATTGGTTTGCATAGGCGACCTAAGGTCTTTTTACCCCAGCTGGGTAGCACAAAATCAACCCAACTGGGGTCCAAAACACCCCGGGGTATAACACACCCCAAATTAAATCTTACTGCTCGGCAGCAGTCTCGCCGCCTCCCTCCTCCCAGAACCAACG
Organism: Ostrinia furnacalis; assembly: GCF_004193835.3. Classification (NCBI taxonomy): domain Eukaryota; kingdom Metazoa; phylum Arthropoda; class Insecta; order Lepidoptera; family Crambidae; genus Ostrinia; species Ostrinia furnacalis. The sequence goes on from NW_021131030.1 coordinate 1,834, forward strand.
GCCCCGTGTACGGTCGAGAAGTGGTTCGTTTCTGTCGCCTCTCCCGCGAACAGAACCCGCGGCCTTCCGGATGAGTCGCTCAAGGGGGCGGCTAAGTCTTTAAGTGACCCCTAATTTTTAAGTCACCCCTATGAAAACAAAATTCCTGTTATGTGTTACCATAGGGGTCACTTAAAAAGGTATTTTTACCCTAGCTGGGTAGCACAAAATCAACCCAACTGGGGTCCATCAATAAGTGACCCCTATGAAAACAAAATTCCTGTTATGTGTTACCTACCATAGGGGTCACTTAAAAATTAGGGATTGATGGTGAAAACGGGCACGACAATCCCTAATTTTAAGTGACCCCTATGAAAACAAAATTCCTGTTATGTGTTACCTACCATAGGGGTCACTTAAAAATTAGGGATTGATGGTGAAAACGGGCATGAGTCCATTTATTTGTCGTCTAAAAACAACTATATAGATCGTGACTAAACGGCACCAGTAACTAAGCAATCTAGGTGGGGTGTAAAGGCACCCCGGGGTAAACAATACCCCGGTTGGTTTGCATAGGCGACCTAAGGTCTTTTTACCCCAGCTGGGAGGTCTTTTTACCCCAGCTGGGTAGCACACATAATCAACCCAACTGGGGTAAAACACCCCGGGGTATAACCCACCCCAGCACATCAAATCTTACTGCTCGGCAGCAGTCTCGCCGCCTCCCTCCTCCCAGAACCAACGGCCCCGTGTACGGTCGAGAAGTGGTTCGTTTCTGTCGCCTCTCCCGCGAACAGAACCCGCGGCCTTCCGGATGAGTCGCTCAAGGGGGCGGCTAAGTCTTTAAGTGACCCCCATGGTAACAAATAACAGGAATTTTGTTTACATAGGGGTCACTTAAAAATTAGGGATTGATGGTGAAAACGGGCATGAGTCCATTTATTTGTCGTCTAAAATCTCGATTTTCTCAATAGTCAATTTTTAAGTGACCCCTATGAAAACAAATTTCCTGTTATGTGTTACCTACCATAGGGGTCACTTAAAAATTAGGGATTGATGGTGAAAACGGGCATGACAATCCCTAATTTTTAAGTGACCCCTATGAAAACAAAATTCCTGTTATGTGTTACCTACCATAGGGGTCACTTAAAAATTAGGGATTGATGGTGAAAACGGGCATGAGTCCATTTATTTGTCGTATAAAATCAACTATAATAGATCGTGACGCGCATACTAAACGGCACCAGTAACTAAGCAATCTAGGTGGGGTGTAAAGGCACCCCGGGGTATAACCCACCCCAAATCAAATCTTACTGCTCGGCAGCAGTCTCGCCGCCTCCCTCCTCCCAGAACCAACGGCCCCGTGTACGGTCGAGAAGTGGTTCGTTTCTGTCGCCTCTCCCGCGAACAGAACCCGCGGCCTTCCGGATGAGTCGCTCAAGGGGGCGGCTAAGTCTTTAAGTGACCCCTAATTTTTAAGTGACCCCTATGGTAACAAATAACAGGAATTTTGTTTACATAGGGGTCACTTAAAAATTAGGGGTTGATGGTGAAAACGAGCATTAAGGTATTTTTTACCCCAGCAGTTGGGTTGATTATATGTGATACCAATAAAATCAACCCAACTGGGGTCCAAAACACCCCGGGGTATAATACACCCCAGTTGGTTTGCATAGGCGACCTAAGGTATTTTCACCCCAGCTGGGTAACACAAAATCAACCCAACTGGGGTAAAACACCCCGGGGTATAACACACCCCAGCACATCAAATCTTACTGCTCGGCAGCAGTCTCGCCGCCTCCCTCCTCCCAGAATCAACGGCGCCGTGTACGGTCGAGAAGTGGTTCGTTTCTGTCGCCTCTCCCGCGAACAGAACCCGCGGCCTTCCGGATGAGTCGCTCAAGGGCGCGGCTAAGTCTTCCCGCGCGGTGGGGTGGGAGGGAGAGGAGAGGTTGTCGTAGGTATAACTGCCGCGGGTGTACGGGTTCGAATACCAGGACGATCTGGAAAACAGTGACGTGATTATTTAACGAGGAAACTCTTGGCCTGTATCTCACCTGATGGTAAGTGACGATCAAAGTGTATTTATTTGCAAAGAATAGATAATATATTATACTAGACTAGACAATAGTTTAGGTGTAAAATTTAGGTAAAGTGCTACTATTCTGCTTAACAATAAATCAGCATGCAAATTTTGTGTCTAGGAATTATACAACTAGCTGAACCGCCCGCGGCTTCACCCGCGTGGAATTTTGTCGGTCACAGAAAAACTTTATCGCGCGCGTCCCTGTTTCAAAAACCGAGATAAAAACTATTTTATGTCCTTTCCTGGGACTCAAACTATCTCTATGCCTTTCATCAAAATCGGTTCAGTGGTTTAGGCGTGAAAACAAGACAAACAGACAGTGTAAAAAGTTTTTTTTTATCCACAACGAGGAAGCTCTTGGCCTGTATCTCACCTGATGGTGAGTGACCTTGAGTGACGATCAGGGCGAAGTTGGAAGCTAGCTTCACTCGGAATCCTCAACCACAGAGGAAATGGCTATCCTACCTTTTAACACTGTTGTTATGGCTAGCCAGGCGGACTTAGAACAAGCCCTACCACCAACCAAACCGAACAGAAAAATCTGCCCCAACTGGGAATCGAACCCGGGACCTCTGCATTTAAAGCAGGTGGTTGTTTTACTACTGTACCTACGTCTAGCACTTAAAACTTTCGAGTTCGAATCGTTTGCGTATTCGAATCACCATCAAAAGATTTAGTACGAAAACTACAACAGCGCCCTTGTGAACGTGCCGTAAAGTGATCTTAGTATGAGAAATGGCAGCACGAAACTTATTTTGAGAATCAAAATTTTCAGGTTGTCGTTTAATTCGAAGGTTGAGTATCGAATCGAATACGCAAACGATTCGAAGACGAAAGTTGTTCATGCCAGTGGTTCTCAACATGTGATATTCACGGCCCCCTATCAACAAGAAGGTAGAATATTTTTGTCTTCACTCGCCAGTATGCCTAGGATGCGCGCCATGATAATTTTTTTATCGAGGTATTTCATTGATTTTACGCGATAAGCCCATAAATTTGTCATCCAAAATCTTGGATAAGATTTTATCACGGCGCGCATCCTAGCCCAGCAGGTTAATATATAGCTATAGTCTGGTCTGTGAGCACGTAGAATTTTGTCCAATGACCCCAAGCTACCCATCCTTATCGCTCGCGCGTAATTATGTTGCTGTCGCGCTCGCACACTCACTGCGGGCGCCCGTCGCACAGTCGCCACAGCAATATAATTACTGATTGATAAAATTATTATAAGGAGATATGTAAAGTGCCTCTTAAGGGCTACCTTTTTATTACCTTTGACGTTTATAAATGCCAAAATACTGGTCATTTTTTTTTATTTGAATTCATTTGAATATTTTATGCTTACCTCAACATACTGATGGGCTCCGGAATGGTGACGTTGGCTCCCATGAACCGTCTTAGAAGTTCCATGGCTTTCCTCTTCACCACGTCATCTGGGAGTGTTTCTACCTGCAATTATAATTTTTTACTTTAATAATTGTTGTTGTATTGTTTGCAATGTTTTACTACCTAGCTCGCATCAATATTTATAACTTTAAATACTGTAAACCCTTGAAAAAGAGGCTGACAATAGTGAGGGAGTTTCTTGCGCAGCTTCTTCTCAGCACTGGCCCATTTATTGTCCTGAAGCAGTGGTAGGGTTATTACTGGGACGTGTCAAATTGCTTTTTAAAAGCCTGTTTTTGTGAATAAAATTAGTTTTTTTTATAAATGAGGCAGAAAAGTTCTCAAGTGGCGACCACGAGCCGGAAGACGGAGTGTGGGCAGGCCTCCCACTAGTTGGACCGACGACCTGGTGATGGTCGCGGGAGGTGCCAGGATGCGGGAAGTGCAGGATCAGTCGTTGTGGAATGAATATTCGTGGAGAGGCCTTTGTCCAGCAGTGGACGGCATTAGGTTGAAACGATGATAACTGTAGGGTATCTTCAAAACACATATTTTTGGTAAAACTTATCTACTACACTCACGCCCGTATTCACAAACGATGCTTGCTTAAGTGAAGCAGCAAATCAACCAGCGTTGAATAGAGCTCTGTGATTGGTACGTGTTACCCTGTGCGTCCACGCGCACTGTGAGACCTCATAGAAATGTTTGTGAATACAGGAGTCAGACGCTTCGTCTTCGTCTCTATTTACAATTACTATAGCATCTTTTCTCTAGTTTTATGCACCGATTTCCTAAGCTAAGACATTTAAAACAAAAAACACGAACATGAAAAGCCAAGTTCAGCAAAAATAATGGAATGTTTGGTAATGATAATGTTAGTAGAATGAAGTGACAAATGTTGTAAGAGGCATAAAATCACTGAAGGAAAAAGGGCCCCGTATTATTATTAGCATGCTACGAATGTCCCTGACGACTATAATTTGTATGAAGAATCGTCCGATACAAAACCGGTGTAAGTAATGTACGCACGTCGCACTTGCATACTTGTTCATACTGAGAAACAGCTTGATTTTTCGATTCAACTATAGGCCGACAAAGTTTGTTGTCTTAAGGGCTGTAGTGATTATGCAACTTAACAAGTCCCTTAAGTTATTTTAAGTTGGAACCTAATAAATGTTTTTCTTTCTTTCTTTCCCTACCAGTCCAACTAGAAATCTAACGACAATCCAGTCGAGTTAACTGCGCACCCGGCTGCCGTGACGTCACATCGACGCTCTGGTAAAGACTGGGCAAAAGCGGGTATTTAAGTGGGAGGGAGAGTCACGCGGTGCGCAGTTAAAGCCTGGTCCGTGAGCACGTAGAATTTTGTCCAATGACCCCAAGCTACCCATCCTTATCGCTCGCGCGTAATTATGTTGCTGTCGCGACTGTGCAACGCGCGCCCGCAGTGAGTGTGCATGCGCGACAGCAACATTATTACCCGCGAGCGATAAGGATGGGTAGCTTGGGGTCATTGGACAAAATACTACGTGCTCACGGACTAGGCTTTAGCTCGATCGGGTTATAAGTAGAATGCAGAAGATTTCTCCAACAATCTAGAAATCGATAAAACAATCGAAAATTTGTAGTTTTCGGGGACTCTTATATGTAATATTAAATTTTATCTACTAAATTTGACATTGTTAATTATTATTGTGACATTTAATTTAATTCTTTTGTATAATTTCTTGAATCACGAAAAATTGATTCTGTTGCATGCCGATATGGTATGATGTAGCTGAACAATATAATTTTTTATGTGACCTATATGTACCTACATTATGCAATAAATGATTTTGATTTGACTCTTATGTCATTAAAAATCTTGCTTAGTAACGCAACAACCTTATTCCCATCTCATTCCCATACTTACCAATCTAGAGGTTTCCCCATTAGTCCACAGCGTCAGAGCCGTATCACACCCCATGGGCGAGCTCGCGCCCAATATCTTCGTGGTCCAATCATTTATTTTCTTCTTATCTTCAGTCCTCCATATGAACGCGTGAAACGCACTATTGGATTTCGGCCACCACGAATGAGGGAACAATAAAATGATTTTGTCTACTACACCCAGCGATATTGAGTTGATGGTGGAAACTTTGGCAGATGGGAGACGTGGTGTGAACAATGTTGTGTGTCTGAAAGTGATATCCCATTTTTAAATGTGTGAGAAAGACAAATATCATCATTCTTTCAGTCGCAGGACGTCCACTGCTGAACATAGGCCTCCCCAATGATTTCCAAAATGGTCGGTTGGTACAAAAATATGTGATATTAAAAAGTTGTTGAGCAAGAAAAGGATGGGAAAGGATAGACATTAGAAGGGCTCGTTCCCACGGTCATCCAGTAAAACAGGATGCCGTGTCCACAGGACTGGACAGTCGTGTGAGAACACACGTGTTTTTGGAATTCGGAGTCCAAATACGAACGGATCGGTTTTTTACGGGACACTGAAAACGGGATGTTCGTGTAAATGTTATTGAAACACGTATACTACTATTTAAACGGGACCCTGCAAAAAACGGGCTCTAAGGGATCTTGTTGCTCTTTCCCAGAGAGACATCCCTTTTTCCCGCAAAATACCGATTACCGTGGGAAAGGGCTCTTAGAGGAGGACTTTAAGTAAGAGAGACAAAATATGTGGGATATTTAGAATAATCAAAGAGCATGAAAAAGGATGGGAAAGGATAGGCATTTATCACTGATTCTCAAACTATTGTCAGATATAACCCCAAAACTCAGAACTGTCAACTTGACAATCTGTGATTTGAAAGACTGGAGAAAATTAACAAATATAACTGTCCCATTCTTTCTTATATCAGCACCTCACAGTGCGAAAAAGTAACATAGCTTCGAAATCAGTTTTTCTGCCACATTAATACAAGAATTTTTCGTCTTCCTTTTTTAAATCAGCATTTCACAGTTCAAAAGAGTCGGGTAGTTTCAAACCTGTTTTTCTGGCCTCAAACAATAGAAGATATAAAATGAGTATGACCCATGACATGATGCGTTTATGATAATCGCAATAATGATACGCCATGCCAATTTATCACAAATATCATACATTATGACGTGCCAAATATAAGCTCACATCACATAAGTAATAGCGCCCATAGTAAAATTGTAACTCATATCTAACAAAGTTTTAACGAAATTCTAACAATTTTTTCGGCTACGGGACTATTCTAGTTCCCACCACTGCAACTTCTGTGTAGCCAGGATCTGCAGCTTGACCGCCAATAACCCAACCAGTGAAGGTCAAGTTTGTCCCGGGGGAAAGTTAAACTGTCATTGGACCCGCAACGAAATTAACCAGAAGAAGATAATACGAGTTCGGCTAATCTAAAATATCTTCTAATTGCCTTAGACATAAACATAACAAACATGCCCCATTGTAAAAGCGCTTTACAAAGCCTATGCAAAAATAACTTTATTAAAATTTTACTGACCAATCTACCAACTTCTCCACTTGTCCACATTGTCAACGCGTGCTTACATCCCATGGGATTGCTAGCAGCTGTGAGCCTTAAGCTCCAAGTTTCCTCTGTCACCTTCGCTCTGTCCTCTGGTTTCCACATGAACCCATAGAACAATTTGTCTTTGGGCCACCACTGGGCAGGGAATAACAGTATGATCTTGCCTAGAAGCCCCATGGTTAGATGGGAGATCGCGTCTGCCTTTTTTTGGGGGAGGGGCGGTGAGAATATAGTGGAGTGTCTGAAAGGGTAGTGAGGATGTGGAGAACAGTCTAGTATAGTAAATTAAGGGGGAGATTTTTCATAAGACAGAAGAAGTTTTGTTTCCTCTTTTCTCCTTGTGTTGTAAATGAAACCGTAAAAAATAAACTTAATTATTTAATCGCCTTACTTTTTTGCATTTCACTAATTATTCTTAACTTATTTTCTACTTAAATTGACGTTTAACAAGGAGAAAAGAGTTCAACAGAGTATAATTAATAATTTTCAGACCTCTCACAGACTATACAACAGGATGGAATTTAGTAATTTCGTTTAAAGGAAAAGTGCTCATAATGCTTTAGATAGAAAATTTTACTCAAAGAAAACATTCCATTATTTTTTAAAGGAAAGAGAACTGCATTCGAAGTTTTCCACCCTATATACTTTTGGTCGGCAGAATAGTTAGGTAGGCTTCTAATTTGTATGTGCGTACTTCAATATATTTTCATACTGATTAACAGCCCGACCAAACTATCGACCGAAAAAAGTCTGTAGTCTGCGAGGTGTCTAGATGATAGATATAAAAAATATAAGTCCTAACCAAAATGTATTTCTAGATATCAAATGCCAATAATAATCAAATAACTTTTATACTACTTTACAGCATACTTCTTACCTTTCCTTCAAGACCCCAACTGACACTGTCACAATGACATTATCAGCTGAGTACTCGGCGCCATCTTTGCTTTTGACTATAACTTTCTGCGACGGGTCCTGTGGCCAAACTATTTGAGAGACCTCTGTGTTTAGTTTGATTGTGAGCGTTGGTAGGCCAGGCCCGTTATTGTATGTATTCTGAGGGGCAAATAACGAACATAGGTTTATTAATTGCCCTTAACACTTGAAGAGACGTATTCAATCACTTTCAAGGTAAGGTTCAAGATAAAAAGTTAGTTATATTAAATCAAAATATGAAAGAAAAGTGATAAATTTGAAGAGAGTGATAAGAAGAGCTGCGGATTTTGAATTAAAAAAACTTTTTATCTAAAAAAATGTTGAGAAACGCTGACAAACAACCAAACTTCTTGTACCCGTTCAGTTTCGAATTTTGCTATCTCTCTCACGCAAAGCAAGATGCCCGCATGATCGACAGCGACAGATAGACTCGAAACGTTCATAGCCTTTCGGAGTAGCCACGCTACTCATGTGTAAGAAGGTTTTTCTGAAAAATAGACCTTAATAACTCACCAATAAGATCTCAAACAGCGTCTTATACCCGTTCTTGTTCCAGCTCATATGCTGGTGTCCGTCCAGCTCCCGGTACTTGCTCTCAGTGGTTATATCGTTCCACGTGTCTGTGGCCTCATAGTTGTCTATCATGAGGTCCATGAACGCTAGGAACTCGTTTATGAAGCCTTGATCTTTTAGTAATGTTGGGTGCTTGTCCTTAATGTAGTCCATCAGTCTGAAATGTTTGCGGTATCATTATAAATCATATGTATTACTGATTTGAAGCCACGATAGCCGAACGGTGAAGGGGTCGGATTGGCCGACACGGCCGGAAACGTGGGTTTGCATCCCGCCGCCGCTCGACTATTGTTTTTTTTTTTTAATCCACAACGAGGAAGCTCTTGGTCTGTATCTCACCTGATGGTAAGTGACGATCAGGCCGAAGGTGGAAGCGAGCTTCACCCGGAATCCTCAACCACGAAGGAACTGGCTATCTTACCTCTAACTGCCGGAACACAATAATGCTGTTAACATTGTTGTTATGGCGACAGACTTAGGTAAGATGGTGGTAGCTAGCCAGGCGGACTTAGAACAAGCCCTACCACCAACCAAACCGAACAGAAAAATCCGCCCCCACTTGGAATCGAACCCGGGACCTCTGCGTCTGAAGCAGGTGGTCTTACCACTAGACCACAGAGGCGGTTGTGGTGACTGGTGAGCCTACTCGAGGCAGAACAAATGTTAAAAGTACCTATTTTATTTTTAAAAAGAGCCTTTGCCTTCGGTTACCGCTGAAAACCAGCTTCTCGACATGACGTTTGTGTCATGTCGCGGTTTTTTGCTGAGCGGGCGCCTTTTCAGCATAGTATGTTTATTTTCAAGAACTGTGTACTGGTACTTTTGTTTTTTATAATGTAACTGAATAAAGTTTTTCTTTTCTTATTACTATTACTGTACTTATAACCTGTATTCTGGCAAATAAACGCTTCTTATTCTTATTCTTATTCTTATTCTTATTCTTATTGAGGTCTCAGAGGGAGGTGGCCTAGTGACGATGAAGATTTCCTTTAAAATGTCATAGTAGAAACCATGATTCCATTTAAAAAATTCGATCGCAAAAATAAAACTTGCAGAGTATGACCACTAATTCACATGATGATATTTCATTATCTAAGCCTCTTATAATCAAGGTCAGTTCTAGGAATTTGTAGGTATTTACGTAGAATCTATAAAGATACTTGGGCATAGTTACAAGAACTGCTTATCAAAGCAAATCCAATAAGCTTGATGAACTATCTTGATAGTTAATTATCAAAATGCATATTATCAATCGTCATTTTATCATTGAGTATCAATATTATCTATTTGTACTTATTTATAGAACAGTATTCAATATTTTTTTACAATGTTATGTAAAGAGACCAATCGATCAACATGGAAAGCATTGGGGGAGGCCTATGTTCAGCAGTGGACACTGGACGTCCTATGGCTGAAATTATGATGATGATGAAAGGGCTCAAGAATCTGTTACTAACTGCCTATTTAACTTAGCACTCTCTTTCTTGTCTTTTAGCAACAATCGACCGATAGTTTGGTCGGCTTGCAATTTGTATGAGCCAATCAGCCAATACCAAATCGGTGTAATGTGCGTTCTTCCATAATGCTCTAGCTCATGCTGAATAACAGCACGACCAAACTATCGGCCGACAAAAGCCTGTAGTTTACTGGGTGGCACTGGCCCATTCATCGTCCTGAAGCAGTGGTAGGGTTAATACTGGTACGTGTAAAACTCTATGCAGGGGACTTCTTAAAAAAAACCCCATAGGTGGAGGCTGGCTGGGTCCATTCTTTGGAAGGCCGCTCTCGGTATTTCTCTGATTAGGAGAGCTGACTGAGCAGCGGCATGGAGCATACCGTAACCCGCTACGGCGGGCCGGAGGTCCTGTTGTACCAGGGCCACGAGGAGACAACTTCTATAAAAACAACTGGAAGAGGGGATTGGCGGTTCACTCGAAGCCTGAGAGGCTCGTTATAAAATGGGACATGTAAAAGTGCTTTTTAAAAGCCTACCTACAAAAATAAAATGAGTTTTTATGATGAAATACCTCTTAGTGATATACTGCCCCAGCGGTTGTGGAGTCGGCGGCGGCTCATCCACGACTTGGAGACAGAATTCAGTCAGCTCATTCACCAGTTCCTTATTGGCTAACGATCCATCAGACATGTACACCTCCATCGATATGTCTTGAGGTAGCACGGTCACGTTGTTCTGGACGGCCAAGTCGTAGACTGTGTTTGGCTTGGTGCCGTGCATCCTGGTAACAAGAATTGATGGAAATATAGCTTCTTCAGTAGGCTAGGAATCCTAGGATCATCATCATCATCATCATCATTTCAGCCACAGGACGTCCACTGCTGAACAAAGGCCTCCCCCAATGATGTCTATATCGCCCGGTTGGTAGCGGCCTGCATCCAGCGCCCGCCTTTTTGAGTTCTTCGTGAAGGATTTTGAAATGACTATCACGTCTTGCCACTTGTCTAGAGGAGCTGAGAAATCTACAGTTTAACTACCCACATAATTTTAAACACAATGCATTTTTTCCTCAATCAAATGCATAGGTTTTTTCCATGATAGAAAAATATTGCGATACCTATACCTGCGGAATGTGCCTTTATTGATGCATAATAATATAATTGCATTGTAAGGCCCAGAACAGACGGTGAAACGCAACTGCAACGAAACTGTAACTTTCTGATGATTTTGATGAATGAAACTGAAACTTTCAAACTGGTCGCTTCATGTGTGGTCTTTCAACGGACGCTATGGCAGAAACTTAGATGCAACTCAAAAGTAACTAGCAGTTGCAGTTTCGTTGCAGTTGCGTTTCACCGTCTGTTCTGGGCCTAAGTGGGTATCGTACTCATGATTTCTTGATCATAAATAAGGAAAAGTTCTAATTGCGGTTCTACCAACCTAAATAACCGTAAGGAACATTTCCCAACTAGCCCATTTTTTAAATCACTGGGGGAGACCTATGTTCAGCAATGGAAATCCATAAACCATTTAAACTTGACCTTCACTGGTTGGGTTATTGACAGTCAAGATCAAGTCAAGATCCTGCAGCGGTGGGAACTAGATGTGGGAATAGTCCCGCACACAATTGTCTGTAAATATATGACTTACTATTCAGCTCCTAATTCGACCACGCCGTCTCCAAACGGCACGGTATTGATTCGTCCCCCAACCCGATTCTGGGCCTTCAATCCCAGCACCCTCTTGCCTGCCTTAGCGAGGATGGAGGGCACCCCATGCCTATCACTATCGTGTCATACGACGACACTGTTGAGTTGCAGCGGTAGGAATGAAGCGTGGGAATAGTCACACAGAAGATCGCACAAAAAAGCCTGGTTTAGACACGCGGGATTCACCCCAAGTAGCATTCGGGTTCTATATAGTATGTCTAGTCGTTCACATGTACTCCACAAGCTGTGTATGTCAGCTGTATACGAGCTGTATAGCTTGCTATAATGCTTTTATAGAACCAGTTTGGGCACAAATTAGACAGCCTTAAGTTCACTATGGCTGTACATTAGCAGTATAATAGCATTATAATAGCAGTTTAAGTAGTAACATCGGACTTAAGGCTGACTTACGGCACTATATGGGACGCAGTGTGAACCATACAACGTACGTGAGTGTAATAAAGCGTAACAAGTGGCTAAATGCACAGCTTTCAAAGTTATAAAGTCCGACAAAAGTACTCCAATGCTACATAAAGTTCACGTGTGTCCTAAATTATTTCCACATTTTAATATTAGTTTGGTATTTGTACGTGAGTGCCAAGAGGGAAACAACTCGGGCGGATAATCATTTATGCAAATAATAACACGGGTTTTAAATACTTAATAATGTTAATGCCATTGGGAATGCAACTTTATCGTGAAATGTATACATATTTACAGCTAAAATATTTACGCGCCTCTGTAAAAACGCGATATTCATTTTAAAATATTTAAAACTGGCTGAGAGGAAATCTACAATTTTCAGTTTTTGATATTGTATTGGCATTATAATTATACTACGGTAATTAATTATAACATGAAACCAAAACTCAATCGCTCTATCTGCGAATTTTGTGATAAATCTGCATTAATTTTGGAGATTTATTTGGTAAATATTTTAGGTTATGTAGAACAAAATGGTGGAAATGAAATACGGCTATGTGAACTGTTATAACTCCAATTTAATGCGGTGAGCGTATATTAGGTTCACATGTGTTCTGTTAGAATGCTGTTATCTATATGAAGTTCCACATTTGTACCACTACAGCGCTAATGTCTATAAATTTATTCTAATGTGAACTTATGTACAGCTTTAAGATGTACCTAGTTCAGGTCAATTGTGTATCTTTAATTCTTTCAAATACTGAAATTTTAGAGATCCGCAATAAAAATTATTAATGTCCGTTAAATCGCCTAGCCCAGGTACTAATAGTCAAGTATGAATACCTAAAGCATCAGACGGTAGTGTTCCCGGTTTAAATTCGTTTATTATGCCTGACAATTTATTCAAAGCGGAATGAGGAATACGATTTTCAATAGCCCATGTTCTTATTTTTTTGCTAAAGGTTAAATAATTGTCTAAATCAAAATTGTATTCACTATCACTAGAACTGCAATCATCACACTCTGATATCTGTATATTTTGAAGGGAACTTTCAGGTTCAGGCATAATATTTTCCTCTGCATCATGTACAGAACCACCATAAATACAACTAAAAACAGGCTTGGGGAAAAGTGTAATAGAATATCACATTCACATTCATTTTCAGCTTAAAGCAAATAAGAGTAGTACTTGTGGACAAATAAACTGCTATTGATGTTAATGGACAACACATATAGTCCTTTTAACAGCCTACAGTGCACATGCGAACCATTGAAACACTTTTGTACAGATAGTAAAAAAAGGTTATTTTATTAACACAAACAAGTCCTACTACAGCTACTAGCTGTATAACAGTCTAAAACAAGTAAACATAACAGCCTTTGGCTTTATAAATGACCACGTGTGTTCTATTAAAATGCTAGCTCTATAACATCGTACAAGTAGGCCGTTAAACAGCGGTTGCCGTATCTCTACCCTCCTATAATGCTCTTAGTCAGACGGCTGACTAAAGGATAGTTGTTAGAGTATTATAACACCAAAAATCGTATAAAAGTATAACTCTACACTAGTCTACACTCCTATAAGTCCCTTAGACAGGTATAGGTGTAATTAATTGCAATAATACAGCTTATACATCACGAGTGAACTGTACTAATGCTTTAAGTACACATTGGAACTAAATGTGAACTCTTAAATGGAGTAAAATGCTACTTGGGACGTCATTGGCAAGGCACGCGGCAATCGTGCGGTAATGGTTTCATGAAAACGAGAACTTCCTAGCATCGGCGCGATTATCGCTGTCTGAATAAAGCCTTAGTCTTTTCATCCTCTTGGCTCTTGTTTGAACGACAAAACATCTGTATAGGAACCAATCTTCTTCTCAGCACCGGCCCATATTGCTGTCCCGAAGCAGTGGTAGGGTTGGGGGACGTGTAAAAGTGCTCTTTTGAGGCCTACTTGCATAAATAATCGATTTGATTAACTCACCATTCAGCTCCTAACTCCACAACGCCGTCTCCAAACGGCACGGTATTGATTCGCCCCCCGACTCGATTCTGGGCTTCCAATCCCAGCACTCTCTTGCCTGCCTTAGCGAGGATGGAGGCGGCTGTCGTTCCGGCCGCTCCCATGCCTACCACTATCGTGTCATACGACGACATTGTTGGGCTAGAAGTATTTAAACATTATTTACATAGTGTTCCAGTGACTTGGCCCACTTTTAGCTTGGCCCACGGTCAAGACACTGGTTTGAACTTTTAAATAGTTTTATTTTCAGTGACTGGATCCACCTGTAAGATTCTAGAGTAGATTTTTGTTGATTTGGTGTTGAAAACATTGAAGGAGGGATCACTGGAAGATAATCTATCAGCGACTTGGCCCGTAGACCAAGCTAAAAGTGGGCCAAGTCACTGGAAGACTCGTTTATTTTAGGGCGTGTGTTGACGAGCCGGTTGGTCTGGGACGCACATTCGTCCCGTGAGTTTCGCTCGTCTTACTCTAGGAGCTCGAATTTTGTAATTTCGTTGGGTAGCTTGTTTGTAGAATCTCTATTAGTTGCACCACATCTCTTTAATCATTGTATTTTCTCTTCCTTATTGTGGATTTTAAAATAAACTTCGTCAATTTGACACAGCTCAGTTTGAACTTTGGATATTGGACACAAGAACTCACGGGGTTCATCGTTTTATTTATTAAGAACAACTAACTTACATAATATGGCTTACTGACATCAAACACTTCATTAAATAGGATCGAAACCGCAACTCGAGGAAAATATATGCAATTTGTGACCCCTGCATAATATTTTTTAAAAATGGGGGATCAGCTGCTGTTCCTACATGTTTAGAACCAGTGATAAGATAACCTCTAAATTCAAAAGTTTTCACTTAATTTCGTAAGAAACACAAAGGAATAAGACACTGTTTACCACTCGTATGTACACATTGCGCATTATTCAACGCGTATGTTACTAATTATAATTTAATTAAGTTGTTTTCATTAAGCTATTTCTTTAATAAAAATTGATAACAAAAAAGTCATATAATTACCTTCTTTTTTATGTACCACGCACTTAACCGGATAACAAAGCAAATGTATACGATTTACGTAGTAATACTGATTAGAGATAAATACAAAAATGATTTTACATCGCTTGCATTTTCTTAAAAATTTCCACAACAGTGCTGTTCCATTTCTTGATCAGTCTTATTTCGTCTTCTTATTTCTTACATCGAGAATCATATGAAATAGAAGCTAATAAAGTTTTTGCAAACAATGAGACAAAATTATTAAATTTTCTATTGAGTTGAGTAAGAACATGACTTTAGACAGCTGATTTTTTTTTTTTTTTTTTCCTATGATGGCATGCACGGCTTGTGCGTCAGCNTGTTTTATTGGTATTAACTATTGCTATTTATACATGGTTTATTGTTTGTACACATTTAAAGGTATTTGTTAGTGTGCCGTCGGTGTAGAGTGCCGACGGTGCACGCTGAGGGTTCATGGGTCGCCCGGCGGTCGATGCTGACGGTGCAGCAGGATGTACGATCGTGCTCGTACAACGCGCGAGCGATAAGGATGGGTAGCTTGGGGTCATTGGACAAAATTCTACGTGCTCACGCACCAGACTATAGTAAGCAAGAGAAGTATGCGAAAAAACCTTTCTGACAGCAATGTGACTTATAAAACAATAACCTAAGATCTAATTTACCTTCAAGGCAGCGGCGGTATAGAAACCCTTGCCGCAATCGCGGCATACTTGCTGCTTGCCGCTGTGCGATAGAAGGTGGTACATCAGACTGTTTCTGTAAACCAAATAGTTCAGCATTATCCATGGAAATAGAATCTGCAAACAGCCTGACGATTAACGCCAAGTACCATTTTTTTCATTAGTCTTATGCTCAAAATCTTGGAGTATTGTTTGTGACTGGCATTAAAATGTAATATTTTTTTTATGGTCAGGAAAATATTTAAATTTGTTATACCCAGCAGCCGCGGGTGCAGCTCTGCTAGTAAGTTATATGGGGCTCTATCTGCTAGAAAGACAGGGCCTACCCAGTAAAAACCTGGCGTTGCCCTTGGTGAGCCATAAAAGTCGGGAACGCAGGACATCACTGTCGGCATTTCGTCTCAAACATTCGTCCGCGTTCCTTCCTCGGCATTCGGCTCGCCAAAGGTAGCCTTTCGAACTAAGCGTCACAGACGCAGCGTCTTTAGCTTTGGTTTTGTGCCACCAACGCCGCGTCACTAACTCGCTTCGAAAGGTTTAGCTTCGGTCTTAAGAGCAAATGACGATTTGTAAGAACTATTTATTAGTCTAAACAAATAAAGAAATTTTGACTTTGACTTTGACTAAAGGTAGCCTTTCGAAGCGAGCGTCTATAGCATCAGTGGCGCCGCAACTGTGACGCCGCGACAGAGCGACAAATAGATGTTCTATGCAAATGTATGAAATTCTAGGGAACGTCATTCGAACGCAGCGACACTGTCGCGGCGTTAGTGACGCGGCGATTGCGATCTGCACGCGTTGGTGTGGTTGAAGCATAAAGGTAGCCTTTCGAACTAAGCGTCACCGACTTTGGTCTTGTGCCGCCAACGCCGCGTCACTAACTCGCTTCCAAAGGCTACCTTTAAGACCAAAGCTAAAGACGCTGCGTTTGTGACGCTTAGTTCGAAAGGCTACCTTAAGTGCGGAGTTCCAACCAAGGAAGGCATCGTTACGCAGGACAAGATGTGGCGTCGCGGCCTCTATAAAAAAAAAAATGTAATTTGTTCGTTCGTTCGTTTCAGCCAAATGACGTCCACTGCTGGACAAAGGCCTCCCCCAAGGTTTTCCACAATTTTGTGGAGGCTGTAATTTGTACCTGTGCAAGAACACTCGTCCGCACTGCGTGCACTCGAACTTCTTCTGCGGCTTCTTCTTGGCGTCGAGTTTGTCTGGCGGCGGTGCGTCTGACAAGATGTCCTCAGGAAACGATGGCTCCGGGTTGGAAAACACCCTGTAGATCTCGTATGTACCTGTGCAAGAACACGCGGCCACACTGCGTGCACTCAAACTTCTTCTGCGGCTTCTTCTTGGCGTCGAGTTTGTGTGGCGGCGGNCCGGGTTGGATACCACCCTGTAGATCTCGTATGTACCTGTGCAAGAACACGCGGCCGCACTGCGTGCACTCAAACTTCTTCTGCGGCTTCTTCTTGGCGTCGAGTTTGTCTGGCGGCGGCGCTGGCGGCGGCGACAGCGGCGGCGGCGGCGCGTCCGGGAGAATGTTCTCCGGGAATGATGGCTCTGGGTTTGATACTTCGGCCTCGAATATCCTTTGGAGGACCTCCTCTGTGGGTGGAAGAAAGGATTGTGAGTTACTGTGAATAGGTTGACATTACATGAAACTATATTTTTATAGCAAAATTGTTATACATAGGGTGGATTATAGGCCAGTAGAATTAAACACAAAAATGAATTAAATCGGAGCGCCCCTTTCGGGGGCCCCCACCACTTAAGCACAACTCCGTCGAAGTCGAAAACCTAGGAGAGTCTTAATGGGCAACCAATGAAGCCATTAAAGCAATAAAATCTTTTGTAGGAATTATTTCTACTGGCTCTAATTCTACTAGCCTATAAGCCTTATAACAGGAAAACGTCCGTCAAATTCTTCCTGTCATTGTGACAATAATGTGGTGAGTGGAGGGAAGTGGGCTGAGGAACAGCACTTTTGAGTCTTTCTTTTGAATAACTGCGTATGTATGTGACTTTGTTGGTGTACCTAATAAATAAATTATGAATATGATAATAATGTACCACCCCTCACCCCACGACATAGCAAAGGCTACGCTAAAACTTGCGGGTGCAAGGAGCGAGTGCAAGCCATCGCGTGCGGCCGCCCATTCAAGCATGGAAATGCAGGCCAGCGATTGATGCCCGCCTCTCGCCACGCGTCACATGCATAATGCATGCGCCCGCGCAAAAGACAATGCCGGAAATGGGCGTCTTTTTTTTTTCGCGCGGCCATCGACCAAACCTTGTTTTTTGATTACAAAATCCCAACTAATATTATAAATGCGAAAGTAACTCTGTCTGTCTGTCTGTCTGTCTGTTACGCTTTCCCGCTTAAACCTCGCAACCGATTTTGATGAAATTTGGCATAGAGATAGTTTGAGTCCCGGGAAAGAACATAGGATAGTTTTTATCCCGGTTTTGGAACAGGGACGCGCGCGATAAAGTTTTTCTGTGACTGACAAAATTCCACGCGGGCGAAGCCGCGGGCGGAAAGCGAGTAGTGTAATAAACCAAACGTACTATGACATGTATACCTCTAAACTCAGTCTGAACTGAGTTACGAGCGTTAGAAGTTTGATGATTTACATACTAGATTTGCTTTTTGCGCGCAAGTTTTGTAAGAAATTGCATCAAAATAGTGACATTGTATGTGTAAACAAACAATACCATCCATTAAAGGCCCCAGACATCAGTGTGGAGCAGAATCAGCGCAATAAAAAAATAGCGCAATATTTTGTTGCAATTTCTTACAAAACTTGGGGCTTGGGGGAGGCCCCAAGGATTTCCACAAAGACCGGTCCTGCGCCGCTTGCATCCAGGTACTTCCCGCGACCTTCACCAGATCGTCGGTCCACCTAGTGGGAGGCCTGCCACGCTACGTCTTCCAGCTCGTGGTCGCCATTCAAGAACTTTCCTGCCCCAGCGGCCATCAGCTCTTCGAGCTATGTGCCCCGCCCACTGCCACTTGATTTCAAGTGACTTCACTTGATTGATTGAGTGATTTCACTTGAGTCCAAGGATATTTATTACAACTGTCTACAGCATTTTTGCGCACGGGTTATCCATAGCTTATATTTTTATTGCTTTATGACCTAGAAATAAGAATAACAACAAAAAATTGTTCTGAATTTGCTTTTATGTGTAAAAAATAGAAAAATTCATATCAATGAATGTATGAAACGTGAACATAGAGATGATTCAATTGGTTGCCAAATATATTTTTTTCTTTCTTTCTTTCATTCTTTCTAATTATTAAAACATACCAAACATCCATTTAAGATTAATTCTCACAAGAGAAAATTTAAAATAGAGTCCAAATATTTATTGAAAATGAAGAGTTGTAATTTCCTGTCATGTTCCATAGAAGATTTTTCGCATAAAAATCTAACCCTATCATTCTTTCAGTATACTGGCCTTGGTAACGTCGTCTCTCAAATCTCACTATATTTTGATGAAAGCGTGCCCCTTTTTCTTGCGAATAAGCCCCCATAATTATTTATAAATATATCCCAATGAGAATGGGACGTGCATCTTTAGAGACATTCTACTATGAAGATGGAAAATTCAAATCGCTATAACTTCTTAAAAAGCAAATATTTTCGATTTGTAATCGCACTTTTTTATATAAATTTGCTTATATAATCAGAATATAATAAGTAAAATCCATGCGCAAAAAAAAAATTGTTTTTTTGTTGACCGGTGTTATTTATTATTATTATTACCTTTGAAGGGTGTTCACATTACACCGGATCACCGGATCCGAAATCCGAGCCGAATGAAGTGCGGGGAGCACGGGCGCGGCGGGGTGGGCCGCAACTCGTTCACATTACTCCGGTCCGGTGATTTTGCCGGCATTTTGTAGCGACAAAACGCTCGGTAAAAATGCCGGGCTCGGCGAAAAAGCCGGATCCGGGATAATGTGAACAGCTTCATACAATTTGTACCGCCGCTAGGCCTTCCGGCGATTTTACCGGACCGGGAGATCTGCCGGTCCGGCATAGTGGGATGGGAACCCGGCCGTACCTTTGAGCTGGTGCGGCTCGGGCGGCGGCTCGCGCGCGGGCGGCGCGGGACACACGGGACAGTAGGCGCCATCCGCGCCGCAGCGCGTCCCACCCGCCCCGCCAGAAGGGCTGGCCAGGCTGTCATTCCGCATGTATCTTCCACGCACCCTCGCACTTGTGCTACGTGTAAAGCCTGATTCGTGAGCACGTAGAATTTTGTCCAATGACCCCAAGCTACCCATCCTTATCGCTCGCGCGTAATTATATTGCTGTCGCGACTGTGCGACGGGAGCCCGCAGTGAGTGTGCGAGCGCGACAGCAACATAATTACGCGCGAGCGATAAGGATGGGTAGCTTGGGGTCATTGGACAAAATTCTATGTGCTCACGGACCAGGCTTTAGACTTAGATACGAACCTTTGAGCTGGTGCGGCTCAGGCGGCGGCTCGCGCGCGGGCGGCGCGGGACACACGGGACAGTAGGCGCCGTCCGCGCCGCAGCGCGCCCCACCCGCCCCGGGGGGGCTGGCCGGGCTGCCGTTGCGCATGTACCTGGAATGGACAGCTGATTAGTTGGGACAAAACTAGTGTCTTTAATTTTGACTTGAACCATACGTGAATTAATGGGCAGCAAATTATTGGTTGAAACAAGGTTCTGGAATGGAGGCCGCGTACCGGAACACGCAGCGTGGGACGTCCACCTACAAGGTGGACTGACGACATCGTAAAGGTAGCAGGGAAGCGCTGGATGCAGGCTGCTACCAATCGATCAACGTGGAAAGCATTAGGGGAGGCCTATGTTCAGCAGTGGAAGTCCTATGGCTGAAATGATGATGATGATGAAATTATTGGTCCCGATTTGACCACGC
This sequence comes from Ostrinia furnacalis, assembly GCF_004193835.3. Lineage (NCBI taxonomy): Eukaryota > Metazoa > Arthropoda > Insecta > Lepidoptera > Crambidae > Ostrinia > Ostrinia furnacalis. The sequence goes on from NW_021131030.1 coordinate 22,541, forward strand.
CCTTTCGCAAAGCAAAATGGCTACAAAAGTACCTTAAATTGGGCGTGGCATGTGTTAGGACGCCATGCGTTGCCCGAGATTCTATACGGCCGTTCGTGACCAAGGGATTTACGAACGGATTTTCAGAAGAAAACCAAGTTTCACAAACGTAACACAGAACTAGATGTTGTGCTCGACGAATCAGCGACATCGATCGATGAGATAACTAACAGTGGCTGTGTGCAACTGCCGACTAATGTTAATGTAGAGTGTGAAAATAATGTTTTTTAAGTGCGTGGAAGTGTGGTCTCTTGTAAAGGCACCGGCTAGCTACACATGAACAATTATTATACTATAGGATAGAACTAAGTCCCTAGGTATCCTAATTCCCTAGTTCCCTAACCTACAGCATAAATGCCCGTGTAATGTGCAACGATTGCACTATGATGTTAGCCAAAGAAGAACGGTCACGCCCCATACAAAAAAAACCCAGACCCGACAGAAACGAGACATACCTCAGTTTTTTTGTCATGTCTTAATTAGTTAAATTATATATTTTTTATATTCGAAATCTATGTATAACACCAAAATATTACCATTTGTTTTTGTTCAGGCGTTATACAAAAACTAATACAAAATGCATATTTATCACCAAAATTGGTAAATGTATGTACCTAAATGTCTATTACAGCTGCTATAGAATGTATCTAGGTGACCTGGAGATACAGCCGGATTATACAGGGTGGTTATACATATGGAACGATAAGTGATCTCCCTCGATTATTTCTAAACTATACAAGATATCGAAAAACTAGTTACTGATTCTGAAAGTACTTCACGAGCTCTTTCAAATGGTACCAATAATAGGTTACAGATTTATGGAATCTGGTAACATTGAATTTTTGGATTTTGTAACTTCTCGTTTCCACCCTGTATAATCCAGCTGTATCTCCAGGTCACCTAGATACATTCTATAGCAGCTGTAATAGACATTTAGGTACATACATTTACCAATTTTGGTGATAAATATGCATTTTGTATTAGTTTTTGTATAACGCCTGAACAAAAACAAAGGGTAATATTTTAGTGTTATACATAGATTTCGAATATAAAAAATATATAATTTAACTAATTAAGACATGACAAAAAAACTGAGGTATGTCTCGTTTCTGTCGGGCCTGGGTCACAAATGACCGTTCTTCTTTGTTGCTGATCAGAGATCAATGTTCGTCTGAACAGGCTGGATAAAAAAAGTGGGTGATCGTGCTCTATGGCGTTCCTTCGAAGGCGTGTGATCCAGCAATGGACTGCTACTATCTGAAATGTTAGTGCACCAACTGACCAGTGGCGGATGTGGTCCTGGTGCACGTGCCCGTTCTCGACGGTGAGGTGTGGCAGCAGCGAGTGGTCGTAGGGCTCGCCCGCCTCGTCCACCGCCACGTGGATCCCTTCCATTAGGTCTTCGGGCTCGCTGAACTCGCTCATGTCGTCCAGCTGGGAAGGAAACGTTTGTATGAGAAACTAGCAGAGATAATGCAGGTCGCAAACATGTGTACGGACAATAGCTTCTTTCGAGCCTCGTCGTTTTGCTTGCGCCCGCGCGTACGAGATGCCAGCGCTGTGTAGATTTGGCGTTCAGCAGCATTGACGTCACAATGGCGCTGAGCCAGCGTTCGACGCTGCGCTCAAAAGAAACTAGTGTGGGAAAGGTCTATTTCCTATACGCGTTTCGCAAACTTTTTTGCAAAGATAGCGCAAATAATACGCGAAAGATTCGTTGATAAGTACCTACATAGAAACACGACAAAAAGGTTTTTTTCATAATTCCAAATATCTTGAGACAAGTCTGTGAATGGCATAACTAGTATACACCCTAATCAATTAATGTCTTTTTACGAGCTGTCAAAACGACACCCATTCCCAGATTTAGTATCACAAACTTAAATTTAGTATGACAAAATTAGACATTATTGCTTGATATCTCTAGCTCAACATAAAACATTAAAATGTATACTAAAAGATTAAAAACTTCAAATAACACAAGTAATTCTACCTTATGCACTTCCTTGATATGCGCTTCACACTGCTTGAGCTTCCTGAAGGACTTATTGCACTTGACACAGCTGTACACCTCCAGTTTCTCCAGCTCATACATTTCTACCTTCTCAGCCTCTGTTGCAGGCGCCGCGGGGTCCTATACATTTGAACACATTAGAATAAGATCATCAGATTGTGGATTGATCACGTTTGAACTCTATACTGCGGGATAAGGATGAATGTTTACACAATAGTTACCAATGATATTTGAAGAAAAAAAATACCGACGCGTCGGGCTTCACAATATTTTGGATGCAGAAATTCTGTTATTTAAGCCAAATCCTAATAATATTATAAAGGCGAAAGTTTGTGTGGATGTCTGGATGTTTGTTACTCTTTCACGCAAAAACTACTGAACGGATTTTGATGAAACTTTACAGTATTATTGTTTATAACCCAGATTAACATATAGGCTATAATTTATGCCGATCTGTGACATTAAATTTCACGCGGGTGAAGCCGCGGGCAAAAGCTAGTTGTAAAATAAATGCTAATAATTATCATCTGTTTGAAGTTGAAGTGGCAATGGGCATATAATACGCAGAACTGACGGCCGATAGGGCAGCCAGGTTCTGGAGTGGAGGCCACGTATCTGAAAGATTAGCGTAGGATGTCCACCCACAAGGTGGACCGACAACCTCATAAAGGTAGCAGGAAAGAAACCGGCCTTTGTGGAAATCATTGGGGGAGGATGTTCAGCAGTGGACGTCCTATGGCTGAAATGATTAAAATGATGATCACCTGTTTTAGGATAAGACAGTCAAATATTGTTGTGATAAGTAACTCACCTTATCCATATTGGCTATGGTATACTGCAGCTTATTACTAGAGTAGCTGAGCGTCTTATCACTCGAGGTGTACAGGATGTGCTTGTCCATAGGTTGGTACATCGTCTTAGGGACAGTGTTCTCTAGTGACTGGGACAGCTCCATTATGGAATCTGGTAATGCTGCTACGTTGTCCACAATGCAGGTGTTGGTCATCTGAAAAATAATTTAATATTACTATTTTAACAGAAATAATTGAGAAGTTTCTGCTACCTTTATGATGTCGTCGGCATTGGGGGAGGCCTATGTTCAGCAGTGGACGTCCTATGGCTGAGATGATGATGATGATGATGAATTGAGAAGTTTAGAATGACAGAAGAAGGTAGCGGGAAGGCGCTGGATGCAGGCCGCCACCAACCGGCCATTGTGGAAATCATTGGGGGAGGCCTATGTTTAGTAGTGGACATCCTATAGATGAAATGATGTATTAAGTAAAAAGTTGTTCTACACGTTTGTGTAGTGTGTGTTTGTGCGTTTGCACTCTTAACATCTGGATACCAGCTTGTAGTTCCGACCTCATACTCTTGAGAACACCGTCAGGTTTTGACGCGTGGATCCCACGATTTTGGCAGGGAAAGTCCCATGATGTACTTACACAAGGAAAGCAAGCTCCCTAACCACAAAAACACTGGGGAGAGCTAAATCGCATTTATTTGCCTTTAGATAAATAAGATGGCAGTAGTGTCAGAGTAAATAAAAATGAGTAGGTTATCTTCATAGAAACGTAACGAGCGCGGTTTCTATGTCAGCGCGCCAATATGTATGCGGCGCGCATACACTGACAAAATTTAACGGGGATTAGCGGGGTATTGCGCCGACACGTATTGGCGCGCTCACATACAAACCGCGCTCGGTGCGTTTCTATGAAGATGACCTACATATTTGTATTTACTCTGGTAGTGTGCTGCTACTTCTCAGCAGTCACGACTTTTCAACTTTAGAGAGAATCGTGGATGCTAAATGATTTGATGGTGATAAATACCTTATGTTGATATATGGATCTGAAACGTGGTCGCTTACTATGGGCCTCATAAGAAGGCTCAAGGTCATCCAAAGGGCGATGGAGCGGGCCATGCTTGGAGTTTCCCTGCGTGATCGAATCAGAAATGAGGAGATCCGCAGGAGAACCAAAATGACCGACATAGCTCGCAGAATTGCTAAAATCAAGTGGCAGTGGGCGGGGCACATAGCTCGTAGAGACGATGGCCGTTGGGGCAGAAAAGTTCTCGAGTGGCGATCACGGGCTAGAAGACGTAGCGTGGGCAGGCCTCCTACTAGGTGGACCGACGATCTGGTGAAGGTCGCGGGATGAGCCTGGATGCGGAAAGCGCAGGACCGTTCATAGTGGAAAACCTTGGAGGAGGCCTTTGTCCAGCAGTGGACGTCATTTGGCTGAAAAGAACGAACGAACGAAATACCTTATCAATAGCCAGATCCGGCACGGGGTTCTCGATGATGATGGTGTGTGGCTCGTAATGCTGCTTGAGGTGGTGGTAGAACTTCAGCTGGTCCTCGCCGCAGAACTCCCCGCAGATCTGGCAGATGAAGATCGGCCGCACCTGGTGAGATTACAGGTCGAAAACTAGCTAGGTGTACCCCAAGCTGTAGGTATTGAAATTCAGGGTGTATATTTCTTCAGCTTTATTTGTATTTTATCCAGGATAAAAACCACAAAAAATAGGAAAGTCTGAACCGTCTTAATACCAATCGTCTTCTGTTTGAAAACCTGTCTTTCTTACTTCCTCACTCATTCGGGAGACTGTTTTGAAGAATTGGCGTTATGTTGAACAGTGACATACCTGGTTGGTTGGTTTTGGTACTCGATTTAAACTTAAAAGGAATTAACATTACATAAAAATGTGATACATAAAACATGTCAGATCCAAAAGGAGATTATTATAGTACTCAAATTAAGCAACTTTTGTATGGGAGTTCATGGGACCAACATCCAAAACTAAAAAGTAAAAATACTTCTCTTATCACATTAGTAAACACCGAGAGAGAGAGAGAGAGAATTTTTGTGTTGTATTTGAGCAGCAGAACAGATCTAATAGGGATATTCTTTCCTTAGTAATCATAATATAGAAAGAGGCTTTCTTTTTGGTATAATATTGAATGTGTACTTTTAAAAGTCAAGTTACGTTAAATTGATTTGCGAATATTTTTCGTAAACTGAATGTACTGACCTCATGTGTGATATGGTGAGTTTCCGTAATATGCTGCTGATGTTGAACGCTAGCTACGAAGTTGTCTGGTAGTATCTCCTCTTGCTGCACTTCGTCTGAGCAGTTTATTACTACCAACTGAAAAAAAAAAACACTTCCAATGACTCTTGGTTCATGTTTGGACAAGGCATAAAATAATTTTTCAGATTTGGCAACAAAACTCTTTTAAAAAGGTAAATATATGATTAATTCCGCCCGAGCAGACGCCGCCGCATCTCTTCAGTCCGCCCGTGACCATGACTCGTGCAACCGAGTCGAAATGTCGGGAAGGTCAAATCCCATGAAAGTTCAAAATATTAAAATTTTCAGACATGGAAAACCAAACAATTACCTGCTGCTGTGGAGTGCTATTCCCGTTATTTCGTTTCAATTTCCTAGAGATCCTCTTTTTGTGCGGCAAACTCTTTTTGTTTTGCTTATTTTGAGCGGGAGATGCACTCGCACCTAGTTCTAGCACTGGGCCGTCCGAGTCTGTGAGCATTGGCGTATCATCCTGAAAAAGAAAGATAAATTATGAAATATTGAGAGAATAAACACGTAAGTTTGCTGTTATTTACTTGACAATGAACTGTTCGCAAATATCATGATACTGAGTTGAGATATAATTAAGTTTGGAATGATTGGTTTGCTTGAACCAATTTTGAAATGCTGAACCTCCAAAATATTTTGAGAGTTCTCCTCCAGCACCAAATCTCAAAATCGGCACCATACTATAAAATTTTCGCCTGTTGAAGCAACAAACTATTGGTGCCAATTACTTATATTACTTATTGCCAATCAGCAATTAATATAAGTAACATTAAGATTTCTTCGTTATATTTGCATGCTATTGTTGATGGCTGGATAGGTGACCATATTTTGTTATTTACGACCTTCTGTACACCCTATTCAAAGACAAATATTTCTATTTATATTACCAAATACCCTACCTAATACTAAGATCACTACACTATGACAATCTATACTAATATTATAAATGCGAAAGTAACTCTGTCTGTCTGTCTCACTTTCACGTTTAAACCACTGAACCGATTTCGATGAAATTTGGCATAGAGATAGTTTGAGTCCCGGGAAGGGACATAGGATAGTTTTATCCCGGTTTATGAAACAGGGACGCGCGCGATAATGTTTTTCTGTGACAGACAAAATTCGACGCGGGCGAAGCCGCGGGCGGAAAGCTAGTATGAAGATATTTGGAGCAACTCACCTTAAGTATAGTTTTGGTCTTATTGTTGAACCAGTCGGCTTCCTGGTTGCGCATCTTCATCTCCTGCAGTGGTGGCAAAGGCGGCAGGGCGGGCACTTCTACTACTAACCCTTCTTGCTGCTCCTATAACAAGATATGAGGTAATCAGAAACTACAAAATGTTTTCCATTTGATCAATGGTCTCCTCTCGCCCATGCATGGTATGTCTGGGATAAGTACTTGCCGTCGCTCTATCGCATTCAATAAGACTAAACCAGTGGTCCGCGGATCACTGGTGGTCCCTGGAGGCATTCCAAGTGGTCCACGAAGACATCGTAATAAACAAGTGACGTGACGTGATGAGTCAACGCAACGCAAACGGCGCACAGTGGCCGAGAAATCGACCTCCACTTTCATAGGATTTTGAAAAAAAAAAAAAGTGATCCCTGACAAGACAGAAATTTGGTAAAATGGTCCCTCGTGACTAAAGGTTAAAGAACTAGAAAGAGGGTTACACCTGCCGAGCTCGATATGGCGTATTCTATTTCATCAGTTAGATAATTTAATAAATAACTTACCAAGCTCTGTCCATTGAACAGCCTCATTGGAGTATCCAATATAACCGACGTGTCCACATCTCTACCGGGTTGTACCTGAGAAAAATAAAAAAAATCTAAAATTACATACTTTATTATACCAATGAAAAATTTAAGACTGCGACATCATTTTAGTACACTAGTACTTTTTAGAGGACCTCGTCGACGCAGAGCGCTGTGCTGGCAAGACAACGACGCTCGAAAGACGCTAATCTAGTGTGGGAGGTCCCTTAAAGCTTGAGATTCAACTGTGTTGATACAGCGGTGGTCACAAGCAGAATCAGTTTACGTCACTCAGAAATGTAATGGAATGTTATGCGACAGTTTGGAATAACATTTTGGAGTTTTGAAGCAACATAATCACATTTGGAGCAAAAATCAATGAATGCCAGATCTTCGTTATTTTATTAAAGCTGAAACTTTCGAGCGTTCTCACCTATGAAGGTAAGAACGCTGGACCATCATGAAATTTGGGTCATCAAGCCACAATGACCGATAAGTTTCGCGCGAGATGCTTTTGTTTCTAGCGCTCTGTATTCCTCGTACGCTGCAAGTATTAGATTATCACAACACTCACGGAGGCGTGCTTGTGGTGCGGCGCGTGTGGGTGGTGCAAGTGCGCCACGAACGCCGCAAGCCGCGTGTCCGTGTCCAGTAGCTCCTCGCCCCACTGGCCCTCGCCCACCGGCTCGCCCACTGACACCCCCCTGTCCAACAGGCAAGTAAATAAATATACATGGACCGATAACAGGCTATTGATCATAATTATTTTCAGCCTGGTTGGTAGTGAGCGTGAGTGGAGGCCATGCACCGGAAAACACACCGTGAGACGTCCACCCACAAGCATTTTACATTGTGCTACTACTATCCTATGCTTGTACTATGGGTATCAGACAACTGATATAAAACAAAACATTTGAACAAAAATGCCCCCTGTCCAACACGCAAGTAAATAAATATCCAAGAGCATTTTACATTGTGCCTTGTTATGCTTTGAACCATGGGTATGAGACAACTGATATAAACAAAATATTTGAACAAAAATGCCCCCTGTCTAACAGGCAAGTAAATAAATATCCAAGAGCATTTTACATTGTGCCTTGTTATGCTTTGAACCATGGTTTTGAGACAACTGATATAAACAGAATATTTGAACAAAAATGCCCCCTGTCCAACAGGCAAGTAAATAAATATCCAAGAGCATTTTACATTGTGCCTTGTTATGCTTTGAACCATGGGTATGAGACAACTGATATAAAACAGAATACATACGAGCTATCGTACAAACGTATCCACTTTTCATATAGCTAATAAGTTATTGCTAAGTAAGCGTTTGCGCGGTTGACCCAAATTAGCGTCAATCGCATTGAATACGTTATAGCAATAAACCAGTGTATTTTTAACAGTCACTCAAACTGGTCGTTATCATTTTTTTTTTTTTTTTTTTATCATTCCACCTCTCTCCCGACCCTTCAGCATCACTCACATCCTCATTGCATAGCATCCTTACCCTAGCATTCTTTAATGTAGGAGTTACGCCCCACAGAATATTTGAACAAAAATGATATAGAAACAGTTTTTATGTAGGAAAGAAGTACAAAATGTAACCACATTTTTAATATTTTAACAAAGAATAATGTCTTTCTTTAGGATTGGTTAGGCAACAGGAAAGTGCCAGTAGTAGCCAGTGTAAGATAGTGGCCACCACTAATTATTAAGGAAATAATGTGAACTACAAGGCAACTTACAACTTAATAAACTAGCTGAACGGATTGACTTGTTTCATTGTACTCTGGGTGAATTCACAAAAATGACGCTTTTTAATTTGTGTTATTCTTAGGTTTATTTGTATATTTTCATTTAATTTACTTATATTACTATTGTTACGTTCCTGTCATATTTCGCTTGTCTATTGTATTGGATTTCTGTAAAAATAGGCTTAAGCTTCGAAATAAATAAATAAAACTTATTGAACATACAAATCTACTAAGCACTTTTTATCATTCCTTTGGATAGTTTTGGATAACTTTGTTATTTCTTTAGGTAAATTAATAAGTAGGTATGGAGAGTACTTAGGAGACAATCAAAGAAATAATGTAATTACCGGCACAAATGAGAGTGTGAGTAGCTCTGCGGGTGCATGACGGTGACGACACGACCCCCTTCGTCCTCCTGGACATTGAGCGGTAAGCCATTGCTGTCCACGTGCACCGACTGTGAAGCAAACTATTATTATTATTATACAATATGTTTCACACACAATAATTAATTTATGTATAAAACTACAGGTTTGGATTTGTCTGCAAGAAAATAAGTTAGGTTTTGTGATAAACATTATTTCCAGGAATTTTAATTTAATAAAATTACAATGAAGAATGTTCACTAATTTTGTTTTTTAGCTTACTGTATTCTCTGTTAAAAATAAAAAATACACGTGAAAGAATTATTTCGATACGTTAATTAGTTTCCAAGATATTGAATTTTAAAAGTGCGGGCGGCGGCCGGCCCGCCATTTTATGCGCGTGACGTCATATTACAACGACTGGCTCATATTTGTATGGGTGGAATCTTGCAAACTGAATTAAGACCCACTTCCAGGCAACCGATTAAGCTGAAATTTCGCAAACACATGTGATTTGGATGACCATGCAATATTATGATGACATGGAGCTGATCTGATGATGGAGCTGGAAGGTGGCCATAGGAACTCTATAATAAAACGACTTAAATGCATCGAGTTTGGGCTCGTTCGTTTTGTATTGATGAGTATTTTAATTCTATATAGTAATCGGGGTCTAATGATGGAGCTGGAAGGTAATTCGCAATAAAACGACACAATCGCATCAAGTTTGGGTTTGGTTCAATTTTAATTTCTGTGATGGGTCTGGGTGTTAATATGTATAATAAGTTTGTATTTACAAAAAAAAAATATTTAAGTATGTTTATATCCGTTTTCTAGTGAGCGGACGCTGTGAATGTACGTCACACGGGGTCACGTGACCGCCGGCGGGACTCAATATTTAAGCGAACTTTGAATGCCTATAAAATCATAACTACTGGGTATTTTTGAATGAAATAAAAACTAATGTATTTGTAAATGTAAAAGCTTAACTGTAACATAGGTTTCAAGTGATTTTGCATACCTAGTAACATTCTCAATTATTGAAGTGCCAAAATAGTAAGATAACATGTAAATCATATTTTAGTTAATGTATTGTACCAAATATGACAGTAACTATAAATCTGTTCGAAATATAAAACAATGTAACTAATATAACAAAAAACATAGCTTCTACTATAACCAGACAATATTATTTTTATCATTAATTATTTATTAATTATTGTAATATAATTTTTTAAATGGATAACCAACAAAAAATACAAAATAGAGATGATATTTTATGGATTCGCATGCAAGATAATTAATTAAAATAATTAATTTATTAATTATTAGGAACATTTTCCGCATCATCTGCTATTCGGAATACGTAAGAAGAACGAAAGTTACAGAACACTTGCCTCGCCTGTCTGGTGCGATGTTATGTAGTGAGTTACAGTCTCGTCCATTTTCCCATCCAGGAGATGAGAATCCACGTTTCTCATGATGGTAAATTATCAACAAGTTTTGTGTTTATTACATCTTTTGTGAAGTAGTCTTGGTTAGGTTGACAGCTGCTTTTTTCAAGGTCACAATTTATTTATCTTGATTGAACAGTACCAATCATCGCAATTTTGTAAACAGATAATGATTACACATATTAAATATTTTAATTATCTAAGCTAAAATTAATTTTAACTTGGTAAACTCAAATCACATCACAAAAAGCCTTTTTTTTTCTGTTCGCTGCATTTTTTTTTTAGTTAGTTACAAACTTTTTTTATGCCTTTCGATTTGAATGAGGCAAAGACATTCACAAGTTCACAACACAATCCAACAATAGAATCTTTTATGATTTTATCCCAAAATAAATCTCGGATAAATAATAACAATAAAAATTAGGTTCAAAGTCAAAGTCAAAGTCAAAATTTCTTTATTTGTTTGGACTAATAAATAGTTCTTACAAATCGTCATTTTGCTCTTAAGGAGCCTCTACATTAGGGTGTCCCGAAATGTCTTTTTTTATATTTTCGCTACACAAGACCCCTCAAAAGTTGCGTCATAAGATGTAGATTACCGTAAAAATAATTAAAAAAATATAAAATAATGTCTCAAGGGCTCTACCGGCATTTTTATGTCTCANTGGCACGCTCGGCTTCATACAATTTTTGACACATGCTGCATCTATCCATATCTGTGGGAATAGGTTTGGTTCGAACTAGCAGAATTCATATTTTGACTTGTTTTTCTCAAATTTTCTACTCCTTCGGCGAGGCTTTTGGTATTATTTCTGTTGTGGTTTTATTGCTGTAAGGTATCGCACCGCAGTTTATTGTTATAATATTACATACTTTTAGCATAAATTTAACAAAAATTTAGCAATATATGGTAGTAATATACTTTTTGTTTTTTTTT
>NW_021131031.1:0-1069 GCF_004193835.3 Ostrinia furnacalis
GCGGGGGCGGGTGCTTCAAGCTCCGCAGCCGGCCGGGGGGGCTACAGACGAGGGGGGGGCTGGGGGACACTCACGAGGCGCTTGAAGGCCGCCAGCTGGGGGCGGGTGCTGCGGCCGCTAGTCTTCTACAAGGTCAACTGCTGAGAACCAGCTCGCACACTCACTGCGGCCGCCCGTCGCACAGTCGCGACAGCAATATAATTACGCGCGAGCGATAAGGATGGGTAGCTTGAAGTCGTTGGCCGAATTTCTATCTGCTGCGACCGGACTTTGGATGGTACAGTCTACTCACGAGGCGCTTGAAGGCCGCCAGCTCGTGGTCGGCGGGTGCTTCAAGTATATAAGTAGTATATCCGTTAAGCTAGCACCCATAACACAAGCATTAAGTTGCTTACTTTGGGGCTAGCTGGCGCTGTGTGAAATTGTCCAAAGATTTATTTATTTATTTATTATTTATTATTTATTCAAGCTCCGCAGCCGGCCGGGGGGGCTACAGACGAGGGGGGGCTGGGGGACACTCGAGGCGCTTGAAGGCCGCCAGCTGGGGGCGGGTGCTGCGGCCGCTAGTCTTCTACAAGGTCAACTGCTGAGAACCAGCTCGCACACTCACTGCGGGCGCCCGTCGCACAGTCGCGACAGCAATACAGTGTGAGTCACGTTAAAGTGAACATATGAAAATAGATGAAACTAGACTAATTTTTATCGACAAAAAAGAGGTCAAAAATTTTTTGAGATTTTTTTTTTATTTTTTATAGAATTTTTTTTCTTCCAGTTACTTATTGTAAAGAAAACATAATAACTTTTAAACTAAGCGGTATATCTTGATAAAATAAAAACAGTAATAATGCTAAATAACAGGCAATACTAAAAAAACACATAAAATACACAAAAAAGGCCAACACATAATAAAAAAATGATAATTTTTGAAAAAAATCCGCTTAAAAATTCGTGTTTTTTTGGTTATTTGATAAATTTCTCCAAAAAATGCCCCTATAACCGGTAGTTTTTATTACTTTGTATTATTTTCTATCGTATTACCTTCGTAAAACCAAAAATGGCATGTCTCTAT
>NW_021131032.1:0-543 GCF_004193835.3 Ostrinia furnacalis
ATTTTTTTATTATTTCTTGGCATTTTTTGTGTATTTTATGTATTTTTTTAGTATTGCCTATTATTTATCATTATTACTGTTTTTATTTTATCAGGATATACCGCTTAGTTTAAAAGTTATTACGTTTTCTTTACAATAAGTAATTGGAAGAAAAAAAATTCTATAAAAAATAAAAAATAAATCTCAAAAATTTTTTGACAACTTTTTTGTCGATAAAAATAGGTCTAGTTTCATCTATTTTCATATGTACACTTTAACGTGACTCACACTGTATAAACAAATCGGCTAAATTGTTGCTCAAAAAGGTTCAGCTACTTACATTATTTTCTTTTATTATATTGTGCGTTTCCTGTAATGTAATCTGAGCTCCCCTCCCTTAGACTAAAATTAGCCCTCCTAGACAAGTGACAAAACGTAGCTGTTGAAACATTCGAAATCACTTCGCTCTGCCGTTTTTTGGTGTTAGTTACTTCACTCTGTGATGCGATTTTAAAAATACAACTGGCGATTCCGAATTCACAACTGAGGGGACTAAGGCTAATC